>NC_138304.1:93062500-93065000 GCF_965601325.2 Salmo salar | reverse complement strand
GGGTTAAATTGTTTTAATAGAGGATTGTCCACGTCCAACCCCCGGGTTATATTGTTTTAATAGAGGATTGTCCACGTCCAACCCCCGGGTTAAATTGTTTTAATAGAGGATTGTCCACGTCCAACCCCCGGGTTAAATTGTTTTAATAGAGGATTGTCCACGTCCAACCCCCGGGTTAAATTGTTTTAATAGAGGATTGTCCACGTCCAACCACCGGGTTAAATTGTTTTAATAGAGGATTGTCCACGTCCACCCCCCGGGTTAAATTGTTTTAATAGAGGATTGTCCACATCCACCCCCGGGTTAAATTGTTTTAATAGAGGATTGTCCACGTCCAACCCCTGGGTTATATTGTTTTAATAGAGGATTGTCCACGTCCACCCCCCGGGTTAAATTGTTTTAATAGAGGATTGTCCACATCCACCCCCGGGTTATATTGTTTTAATAGAGGATTGTCCACGTCCAACCCCCGGGTTAAATTGTTTTAATAGAGGATTGTCCACGTCCAAACCCCGGGTTAAATTGTTTTAATAGAGGATTGTCCACGTCCAACCCCCGGGTTAAATTGTTTTAATAGAGGATTGTCCACGTCCAAACCCCGGGTTATATTGTTTTAATAGAGGATTGTCTACGTCCAACCCCTGGGTTATATTGTTTTAATAGAGGATTGTCCACGTCCAACCCCCGGGTTAAATTGTTTTAATAGAGGATTGTCCACATCCACCCCCGGGTTAAATTGTTTTAATAGAGGATTGTCCACGTCCAACCCCTGGGTTATATTGTTTTAATAGAGGATTGTCCACGTCCACCCCCCGGGTTAAATTGTTTTAATAGAGGATTGTCCACATCCACCCCCGGGTTATATTGTTTTAATAGAGGATTGTCCACGTCCAACCCCCGGGTTAAATTGTTTTAATAGAGGATTGTCCACGTCCAAACCCCGGGTTATATTGTTTTAATAGAGGATTGTCCACGTCCAACCCCTGGGTTATATTGTTTTAATAGAGGATTGTCCACGTCCAACCCCCGGGTTATATTGTTTTAATAGAGGATTGTCCACGACCAACCCCTGGATTATATTGTTTTAATAGAGGATTGTCCACGTCCAACCCCGGGTTAAATTGTTTTAATAGAGGATTGTCCACGTCCAACCCCCGGGTTAAATTGTTTTAATAGAGGATTGTCCACGTCCAAACCCCGGGTTATATTGTTTTAATAGAGGATTGTCCACGTCCAACCCCTGGGTTAAATTGTTTTAATAGAGGATTGTCCACATTCAACCCCCGGGTTAAATTGTTTTAATAGAGGATTGTCCACATTCAAACCCCGGGTTAAATTGTTTTAATAGAGGATTGTCCACGTCCAACCACCGGGTTAAATTGTTTTAATAGAGGATTGTCCACGTCCAACCCCCGGGTTAAATTGTTTTAATAGAGGATTGTCCACGTCCAACCCCCGGGTTAAATTGTTTTAATAGAGGATTGTCCACGTCCAACCCCGGGTTAAATTGTTTTAATAGAGGATTGTCCACATCCACCCCCGGGTTAAATTGTTTTAATAGAGGATTGTCCACGTCCAACCCCCGGGTTAAATTGTTTTAATAGAGGATTGTCCACGTCCAACCCCGGGTTAAATTGTTTTAATAGAGGATTGTCCACATCCACCCCCGGGTTAAATTGTTTTAATAGAGGATTGTCCACGTCCAACCCCCGGGTTATATTGTTTTAATAGAGGATTGTCCACATCCACCCCCGGGTTAAATTGTTTTAATAGAGGATTGTCCACGTCCAACCCCTGGGTTATATTGTTTTAATAGAGGATTGTCCACGTCCACCCCCCGGGTTAAATTGTTTTAATAGAGGATTGTCCACATCCACCCCCGGGTTATATTGTTTTAATAGAGGATTGTCCACGTCCAACCCCCGGGTTAAATTGTTTTAATAGAGGATTGTCCACGTCCAAACCCCGGGTTAAATTGTTTTAATAGAGGATTGTCCACGTCCAACCCCCGGGTTAAATTGTTTTAATAGAGGATTGTCCACGTCCAAACCCCGGGTTATATTGTTTTAATAGAGGATTGTCCACGTCCAACCCCTGGGTTATATTGTTTTAATAGAGGATTGTCCACGTCCAACCCCCGGGTTAAATTGTTTTAATAGAGGATTGTCCACATCCACCCCCGGGTTAAATTGTTTTAATAGAGGATTGTCCACGTCCAACCCCTGGGTTATATTGTTTTAATAGAGGATTGTCCACGTCCACCCCCCGGGTTAAATTGTTTTAATAGAGGATTGTCCACATCCACCCCCGGGTTAAATTGTTTTAATAGAGGATTGTCCACGTCCAACCCCCGGGTTAAATTGTTTTAATAGAGGATTGTCCACGTCCAAACCCCGGGTTATATTGTTTTAATAGAGGATTGTCCACGTCCAACCCCCGGGTTAAATTGTTTTAATAGAGGATTGTCCACGTCCAAACCCCGGGTTATATTGTTTTAATA